>NC_058407.1:26552137-26580960 GCF_002201575.2 Neomonachus schauinslandi | reverse complement strand
TTTCTTTCTTTCTTTCTTTCTTTCTTTCTTTCTTTCTTTCTTTCTTTTTAAGGATTTTATTTATTTAAGAGAGAGAGAGAGAACGAGTGGAGGGGAGCGGCAGAGGGAGAGGGAGAAGCAGGCTCCCCGCTGAGCAGGGAGCCTGATGACGCAGGACTTGATCCCAGGACCCCGAGATCATGACCTGAGCCAAAGGGAGATGTTTAACTGAGTGACCCACCCAGGCGCCCCTTCCCAAATATTTTCTATCCTATGTTCAGAAATTAAAATATCCATTCCAAATGACATCAAGGGAGAAAACTTCTGCTCTGCAATTTTTAGAACAGTTTCTGGTTTTTTCATCAGATTTTAGAAAGCGTAGAGGCATGTGGGGGCTGGGGGATGGGGAACAGAGCTTAGCAACTGAGTGGGTATTTCAAAAGCTTTGAAGTTAGGTTGGAATCCTTATTCCATCACTGACCACTTGTGTGACATTGAGGAAGTTCCTCATCTCTCTGAACCTCAGTTTCTCATCTCTAAATAGACAAAACTACCTATTTTAAAAGCTTATTTGTAAGAATATTAAATCAGAAAATTTCTATTAGGCCCTAATTCAGTGCCTAGTATATAGACGGTATAAATCATAGTTGTCATAATCATCCTTATCCTAGTAGAAAATCAGCTTCCATAATCATCCTATGCTACCTATATTTTGCTCGAGAATCAATCACTGAATCTTTAAATGAGTATATATTGAGTACCTATATATTTACCCAGCATGCTACTGACTGTGGGGGTGAGTAGAGATGGAGATCCAAAAATCAAATACTACAAGATTCTAATCTGTTTGAATGGACAATAACAGCATAAGAACGTTTACTGAACTGTGCTATGGACAGGTGTTCAAGTTCATGTTAAAAGGTAAAGGTGAGGGGCGCCTGGGTGGCTCAGTCGGTTATGCGTCTGCCTTCGGCTCAGGTCATGATCCCAGGGTCCTGGGATCGAGCCCTGCATCGGGCTCCCTGCTCCGCGGGAAGCCTGCTTCTCCCGTTCCCACTCCCCCTGCTTGTGTTCCCTCTCTCGCTGTCTCTCTCTCTCTCTGTCAAATAAATAAAAAATAAAATAAATAAATTTAAAAATATCTTTAAAAAAAAGGTAAAGGAGATTTACTGAAACCAAAGTGAGGTGCAATGTAACACGACAATGAGAAGCCCCTATTCTCAGGGCCTTGCTGATGCTGTCCACAGACTGACCCCTGTTACCCTGTGGCTGCATGAGCCCCAGCCCCCTGCAGGTGGCTGACCCTTCCCTACCCCCACTCCTGCGCCTGGAAGAGCCCCATGCTTGGCTTAGTGCTCTCCTGTCATCACCTTGAAATTCTTCATACTTCTAACAGGCTCTGCTTTTGCATTTTGTGCTGGGCCCCACAAATTATGGAGCCAGTCCTGCTTATAGGAATGTGAGGGGTTATGCTGAATACATTTTCTGTCCTCAGAGCCTGACACATCATGTGCTCATAAATATTTCTGAAATGAATGAATTCACTTCCACAGTCATCTGGGTGACAAATGCTCATACCTCTGCTTTTCCCTTTAGACTTGAAACTTATAAAGTTAGGTACATCTATGCCTTAGACTTTGAATTTTGTGAAATAGGACATGTACCATTTTCTACAAAATCTCTATTCAGGGGAAGCAAAGAGAGAAGCCAGCAGCTGGGTGACTTCTCCATCTCAGTTTCTAACACCTCGGTTCTTTCTATACACACAGTTATGACCTAGATCCCCTCACACTCAACACACACACACACACACACATTCATGTGCATATACATACCTCTTCCTGAGCTTGTTTTGGGACCAACTGGACCTCTGAAGTAAACAAATTCATAGCATATATTTAAAAAGCAGTTCCAGGGGCGCCTGGTGGCTCAGTCAGTTAAGCGTCTGCCTTCGGCTCAGGTCATGATCCCAGAGTCCTGGGATCGAGTGCCGTGTTGGGCTCCCTGTTCAGCAGGGAGTCTGCTTCTCTCTCTCCCTCTGCCTCCTCCTCCCTGCTCTGTCTCTCTTTCTGTAAGATAAATAAATAAAATCTTTTAAAAAATAAAATAAAAAGCAATTCAAGTACAATTTCTGAAATCTGTTGAAGTAACAGTAGGCAAGTCAAAGACACATGGAAAAACACATTTTGACATACATTTTTTTGTGGTGGTAAAATATACATAACATAAAATTTACCATTTTAACCATTTTAAAGTTACAGCTTCGTAGCATTAAGCACATTCATGCTGTCATGCTCCCAGCACCAGCATCGGTCTCCAGGCCTTCGCATCACCCCCAACTCAACATCCAACAATAAGCTCCCATTTCCCACTGTCCCCCAGCCCCTGGTAACCACTCTCTACTTTCTGTCTCTATGAACTTGACCATTCTGAGCACCTCACATAAGCAGAATTGTGCAATATTTATTCTTTTGTATCTGTCTTGTTTTACCTAGTGTAATGTCTTCAAAGTTTACCCACGCCATAGTGTGTGTGAGAACTTTATTCTTCTTAAAGGCTGAATAATATTCCTCTAGGAGTACATGCCATGTTTTGTTTATTCATTCCTCTGTCAATGGACATTTCGGTTGTTTCAGATATATTTTTTTAAATTTTTATTTTATTATGTTATGTTAATCATCATACATTACATCATTAGTTTTTGAGGTAGTGTTCCATGATTCATTGTTTGCATATAACACCCAGTGCTCCATTCAATATGTGCCCTCTTTAATACCCATCACCAGGCTAACCCATCCCCCTGTACCTCTGAAACAAATAATACATTATATGTTAAAAAAAAGAGAGAGAGAGAGAAGATAGTAGGAAGGGAAAAATGAAGTGGGGGAAATCAGATATATTTTTAAAAGAAAACTTCCCTGAGAGTTTTTAAATTTTACAACATGCAACATAAAGTCTTGAGGATGATGGGGGCCAATTTCTCTCAGCGCCAGTGAGCTAGCAAGTGCTTCTTGCCCATAGAGCCTGGGAGATCTTCTGAGATCACAAAGAGAAAACTGCCAGAAAGAAAGAAGGAAAGGTAACCTCTCTGGAGGTAAACTTTGGTCAAACCTGGGTTTATCAGCAGTGTTTCAGAAATGTCCATTGAACACCCACATACCCAGCAGGAACACGAGCCTTATACAAAGGACACAGATGCACTCATCAACAGTTTTACACCCTTAGAGATAATTTCCATATAACCCAAATCAGCCCCAAATCATGACAGCAGGTTTGCCTTGAAGCTGATTCAGGCAAGGGAGATATGGAGACTCTCTCAAGAAAAGTTGATTTTTCATTCCCAGAGCATGTGGTGTATGTGGGATGAGGTGTGGGTTCCAAGAGTTGATGTAAATACTTGCATTTATGGCCTATCTGTTATGGAACATGCCAACCTCGTTGCCATATTATATTTACCCAAGTCAGTAAAAGGCCTCGATAAACCAAACAACAATCCATTGAATAACAGTGTCTGGTGGAGTTTGGTGATAGTTCTCCTTCTTTCCTATTTCCACTCATTTATCACATGTTTGTAGAGCACCCACTATATGGGGGCCAGGCAGCCTTGTAGTCACTACAAAAGTGAGCAAGGTGGGGAAGGAGGTTATACACTTAGGAACAGTAAACAAGCATGCATTTGGAGCATGCAAGTCCTACCAGGGACATAATGGAGGAGATGTGACAGGGAGTGGCTAGGGGCCAGGAGTGGGAGAGTCACTGTTGACCAGGCCATCGGGGAAGGCTGCTCTTAGGAGGAGAGCCTGGAGCGGAGATCCACAGCTAACGGGAACAAGCCATAGGGAGCCGCAGGGAGGGCCTTCCAGGAAGAGGAAACTGCAAATGGGCAGGTCTACATCTAGAAAGAGCTTGCTGTGTTCAAGCAGTGGAAGGAAGGCAGACAACTGTGGCAGAACACGATGGTGGAGGAAGGAGGACCGTGCAGGCTTGAGGAAGGATTCTGACCAGGTACAGGAAGCTGGAGGTAGATGATGAGCAGGAAAATGACCTGAATTACAAATTACATATTTAAAGGAGTACTCAGAGGGCAGCGGCTGTGTGGAGAAAGCAGCGTGTAAGTCTCCCCTTTCTCCCTTCTTTCTTCTGGGAAGATCACAGGCTGCAGAAAGCTCAGCCTCGCCTCTCCTTCACTCAGCAGGACCTCCATCAAAGCCTGAAACCCAATGCTCTCCTGTGGCAGGAGCCCTGCTGGAGGTGGCAGCCCGGGGGGACATCTGGATGCCTTTATCCGGAGCTGTCCCTGACTTGCTGACAGGTCTTCTGTCCTGAGTATTCTGTTGCTTCACACTTCCCTTGGGGAAAAAGGAGGAGAAAGGTTTCTGTCTCCAAGAAAGCTCTTGAGGGAAATTACATGAAGCCCTGAGACTAGATGTGCTGAGAGGGAAAATCTTGGCTGGTGGCCCTTTCTAGATGGGGTGCACACCCTGCACCAAGGGGCAAGCAAAGGCAGAGGGTCATCTTCCAGACTCCTGGCCTGCAGTAGGCAACGATACTTTGGGGTGCGGGTGGGGCTAGGGGTGGGAGGGTGAAGCTGCATCACTTCCTTTTTGGGAAATGCCCCTCCCTAATCCATGTCTTCAGTAGATAGTTTGACATCCACGTCCAAAGCTCCAAAGAGAAATCTAATTTGGAAATCGAGATTTAGAACTCGATGGGTGGCACGTGAAGTCATAAAGGGGAATGAAGAATCTTGGGGAATGTCTGTGGAATAAGAAGAGAAGACCAAAACCCTATCTCTAGACACATCGACATTTCAGGGTGAGCAGAATAAGAAGAAACAGAGAGAAAGGGCATGGAGGGCCAGGGGAGAGGCATGACCAAGGAGAGGGAGAGTCTTTCAAGAGAGGGTGTGGCCAACAGTGCCAACCAGAAATCCACGACCAGAAGCCCCACTGCAAATGTGGCTGGTGCTTCAACCATTGGATGGTACTCACTGTTACCCAGGCAACAGCATCCAGTTCTTTGAATAGGTCTGGCTTTGTGTGTGGAGGTAAGGGGTGGGGGAGGAGGGAGAAGGAGATGTCAGAGGCGTGGGACACAGACTTGGCAAAGGTTTGTTTCCCAATGAGGATTAACCTCAGCCAAGTTCTGTAGAAACTGGCCAGATGCCAAGATTGGAGGAGAAACTATTCCAAGCAGAGGAGGTAGCAAGGGAACATCCTGGCCACTGCCTCTCATCTAGTATGCCCGGACTGTTGGGTGCACGTGGGGAAGTTGTGAGAGATCCGGCTACAGAAGACAACGGTGGGACAACAGGGCTTTCGGTCTTATTAAAGAGTTTACATTTTCTTTCAAGGCAATAGGGATCCACCAAGACATTTTAAGCAGACGGCTGATATGATTAAATTTACATCTTGGACTGATCACCCTGGCAACAGAGAGAGGCTGTTGCATTAATGCAAGGTGAGAAATTACAAAAGCCTGTGGCAGTGAGGGTGGATTTGTGATATATTACGGAAGAAGATTTGTCAGGGCATTTCATATTTACTGGCAAAATTAGATGTTGACACCCTAAGTCAGGCTTGATGGCAAAGGCTGCCAGTAACAGAATTTCCAGTTATTAGCTGGGCACACAGCTCCGCAAAATAAGAACTGCATATCCACCTTCCTTGCAACTGTAAGGGCCATGTGACTAAGTTCCGTCCAATAACTTGTAAAGTGCATGAGTCTTAACCTGGGAGCCTTCTTTGTAAATGACCCATTCCCTACCCTCTGCCTCTCTTATCTTTTCCTCCTTCCTACTGGAAGTGATGACTGGAACTGGGGCAACCATTTTGGACCTTGAGAGGACCATGACCTTAAGAATAGAGGTCAAACACAGCAGAGAAATAAGGCAGAAAGAGTCTCTGCGTCCCTGAGGCCTTCTTGGAGCAGAGCATCCTTATCAACCCAGGAGCACCTACCTCCAGCACCTACCTTTCCTGGTAGAGGTAAACTTTTTTTTTTTTTAATCTTATTTAAGACACTGTTATCTTAGACCTCTTTTAACCTTTTAACTAAGAGAGCTCTCTTTTTCAGCTGTTGATAAAATCCCAAACTCTGAGGGCCATGATTCGGTACCACCCCTCAGCTTTTAGCATATTCCTCCTTTTGTCTCTAGTGTTGTTTTGGATCCTTGGCGCTGAATGCACAGCCCTATACCTAGTAGGTGCTCAGTAAACACTGAAGAGGAGGAGGAGGATGCAGTACCCAGAACTGTTTTCTTGTTTTCAGACCTAGTTAATCATCAGGTCATAGAAGAAATTTGCAATGTGAATTTCATCATGCACAATAGTTAATGCCTTGCCAAGCGCATTCATCCCAGGAGTGTAAATGAGTAGGGAGGCGACTCCAGGAAGACTGACTCTGTTTACCTCACCTGGGGACATGCAGCCTTGAAAACACTGACTCATGCACTCCTGGGGGGCCCTGATTTGCATCCATTTACAGCAGGAACAGAAGGGAATTCAGCATCAGGGTGAACTTGGAGGAAAGCTGTGGCTAAGATTCAGGTGAGGACATTGGCTGACTCCAGGCTGGCCCCTCTCCCAGCAGCCTCTGCTTCTTCTTTGTAGCATACATCCCCTTTACAACAAATTCATGTTTCCTGCACTTCTGTTCAATATGTCTCCTCTACTAGCGCACTAGCTCCACCAAAATCAGGACCCAAGCCTGTCTTCCTCACCCTGACACCTGAAGCACTTCAGTGCTCAATAAAATCCTGGTTGAGAAATAAACAAATGAATCAACCTTTTCAGGCAAAGAGGAAAGAGATTCACCGACAAAATCAGTCAAGCTGTACGTGGGCAAACCCTTTGCAAGTTGTAAGGAAATTATTGTATTGATACATAAGATTATTCACTCTATGGGTGAGCCCTGGTGGGAGTCTGGATCCCGAGTCAGCTTCCTGAGCTCAATTCCTATCCAGCCACATAACCTTTCTTACCCAGTACTCCAGGAAATGCGAATGATTTTCAATATTCACTTAAAATAAAAATGAACAGTAACATCAGTTGGGGACAAAAGGAACAGGACAATCAAAGGCTGTACCCAAAGTCAGACTGAAATGACTGTGAGATTATCCCCGCGCCCGGGCTTAGGAGCCGGGCCTGGGCGCGGCGGGGCCCGGGGCTGAGCCCGGGGCTGAGCTGGGTGGGGAGCAGAGCGCGTTTGCCCGACGGGGAGCGGGTGCGGGGGGAGGGCGCCCTCTGCCGGGGGTGAAGGAAGAGGCGTCCGCACGCGCGGCGCGCGAGTCCGCGCTCCGTCCCGGACCTGGGAGTGAACACCAACTTCTTCCAGGGGGAAAGGTAGAGGGGAAGAAAAACCCACTCCAAGTCCCGCCGAGGAGGTGTTCTTCACAGATCTGTTTCGTCCCCCGCCTTTACAGCCCCAAACTTCCCTCGGCTCAAGGGGAAGGACCGCGGTTCCCTGCAGTTACTGATCGCCCTGGTCCCAGAAAGCTGGGCTGTTCCCCACTTCCCATCCCTGAAGTCCAAAGAATGAAGAGATTGCTTGAAACGATCAGAAATGGCAGGTCTACAAGGACCCGCAGGACCCTCTTTTGACCACGTTCCCGTCCCCTCCCCGGGTTGTGAAGCGCAGGGGCCGGAGACCCTCGGGCTGGGTCTCCGCGTGGGAAAGGGGACCGAGTGGGGCCTGAGCGCCTGGAACTGGTCCTGGGGGTCCTGGGGGACCGCCTCCGGGAGGTTGCCCGAAGGTAAGGGAGAGGCGCGCCGGACCCACGTGGGGGTCGAAGCCGGGCTCTGTTCCCGCCTCACCAGCCCCCCACTCTGCTTGCTCATCTACAGAATCGGGAGGCCGGATGCAATGGTCAGGTGGCCCCAGCCCTGTACCCCTGAGCGGTTGTCTGCCCTATTTTAGACTCAGACTGTGGCAGTGAGGGGAGCTGAAGAACAGGATGGTTTGGAGTGTGACCCAGAAGAAAACAAGGGGTGGGACCAAGTCACCAGCTCCCTTCACAAGGAAGGCATAAAAGGCCCTCCTTAAGGACCCGGTCTCTCTTTATTGAATCGGAGGTGACACCTAGTGGCTCATCCGCCTCACCGTCACGGTGGTGCTGGTTCTCGGGTACTGGGTACTCTCTGCTGAAAGCTTTGGAAGCACCGGCGGCTACGGCTGGCGTGTCCCGGGACTTCCGGGGCTCTGGCCACAGCCTTTTTCCCGCCGGGTATGCAACTCGAAGTTAAATGCTCTTCTTGTCTGTTGAGCTGGCTTGGACACATCCCTCCCTCTCAGGCAGCAAGTAGGTAGTGAGCGATACAAAGATAGCTAAAGCTTGGTCCCTGCCCTCAAGTAACTCACAGCCCAGCTTGGGGAGAATGGAGCTGTAAACAAATACGATATTACATTGGACAAATGTTGAGTGTTTGTTGGATGCTGTGGGGGTCACAGAGGGGGACTTTAACTCTGCCTAGAGGCATGGAGGAAGGCAATAATCCTTGAGCTAAGTGGTTTTCCACCCCAATTTTATTTAAATTCAAGTTAGTTAACATCTAGCATATTATTCGTTTCAAGGGTAGAATTCAGTGATTCATCAGTTGTATATATATTAGATGATGTGGTAGGAAGAAGTCTATGGTGACCCCCAAGGTTCCCAGCCCCCAATGTACACACACCTTCTTCCAGTTATTCAAACACCTGATTTAGGTTCAGCTGTAAGAGATTTTGCAGATGCAATGAAGATTCCCAAATCAGCTGACTAAAATCTGGAAATTATCCTTGGTGGTCCTGACCTAATCAGGCAACTTTTAAAAGAGACTAGGCTTGTCCTGGCAAAGCAGATTTAAAGCATGAAAAGAATGTATCCTGGGCGAGATTCTCAACTGCTAGCTCTAGAGATGAAGGGGGACACATGGCAAAAAATGTGGGCAGCCTTTAGGAGCTGAGAACAACCCCTAGCTGACAGCCAGCAGAGAAAGAGGAGAAACTGAATTCTGCCAACAACCAATGAGCTTGGAAGAGAACCCTGAGCTCTACATGAGAACACAGCCCCAGCTAACACCGTGATTTTAGCTTGTGGGAACCTGAGCAAAGAACCAGCCATATTGTGCCCAGCTGCTAACTTCATGGTAATTTGTTAGACAGCCATAGAAAATAGTACAGATGGCAATTTGAAAGAGAGGAACAGCATGGACGAAGGCTCAGAGGCATAAAGCAGCAAGATGCATTTGGAAAACGGAAGTCATTCGGGATAGGTGAATGGGAAGCAAGGGAGGTGGTAAAATGTAATGCTGAGAACTTGGCTTTGAGTCAGAGAGACTGTGCCCTTGGGCTAGTTAACTTAGTTTTCTGTGCCTCAGTTTTCTCAAAGGTAAAATGGGGCTCATACTAGTAGTTAAAACAAAGCATTGTTTAGTGGGGCATATGCATTTGGAAGGTTCAACACAGTCTTGAGATATGATAAGTGTTTGAAAAATAGTGGGTAGTCATAGCTGTAGCAATTAATCATGTGCAGAATGGACGAGACTAAGGAGAGGCTAAGTGATGTGGTTTCCTACAGTGCAGTTGGAGACCCCCTTACTGGGATGGGCTGGAGAGCTTATTAAAAATGCAGATGACTGAATTCTACCTTGAGGCCAGACTACATCAGACTCCTGGGACAGGGACAGAATCTGCAATTTCAGAAACTTCCCAGGTGACCTTTATGAGATAACTAGGCCTTGGTAATAGTGCGGGTGAGAGCCAGTGACTGACAGAATCAAGCAGGGCATCGGCACTGAGAACGGGAAGAGGGTGGCAGACTCTGAGGTAGTTAAGATCTGCAGAACGGGATGACTGAGCAGGAGGGACGGTGAAAGAGGCCAGGCAAAGGATTAGCTACGGACAATTGGGGGGGGTAGGTGGAGGCAGGGACATTGACTCAGGTTGAGTCCTGAGAGTCCAGGCATCCATGGACATCCTGCTGGAAAGTCATGTAGACGGCTGGAAGGACTAAAATTTAGGAAGTAATTTGGGGCTGGAAATAAAATTTTGAGTGTCTGCGAGGATAAGAAGCCATGGGACGGTGCCTGCAGAATGAGAAGGTGCTCCGGAACTGAACGTCACATGGGCCCGTCAGAAGGGCTGGCTGCGTGCTGTGTGGGGAGGGGTCCAGGAAGGTGGCCATGACAGTGTTGCTGGCCTTGGAGCAGTCCAGATGGAGAAAGTGTGAACGCACCCCAAGACCTAGCTACCAGCCGCTTATTGGCAGGATGGGTGAGGCCCATTTTGGTGGGGTGAGGAAGGAGGAGGCCAGACCTCCTCAGCAGCAAGTAGGGCTTGTGCTTCAGAATCATGGCTGTGAGGAGGAAGGGAGAAACCGGGTGGGGCCTTGAGGAGTACACGGCCTTCCCCTCAGACCCGTTGGTGTGAACCCAGACACATGGTGAACAACACAGTGGCTCTGGCTGGGACCCCCTGTGCCCGCCGGCCCGGACTCAGGCTCTCAAGAAGGGGTGCCTAGGTGCCCGAGGTTGAGGGTGCAGATACATTTATAGGTATGGGGCTGGGCCCATGACGCAGGAAAGAAGAGTGGGGTCGAGTCAGACTTCTCCCTGGAGAGAGGAAGGCAGGGAAAAGAGGAGGGCCCACAGGCCGAAGGGTCGCTGAGCTCTGTTGAGGGCCCAGCTGGGATTAAATACAAGAATCCCACACTGGTGATGCTTACCTGACACTTACCCGGATTCTCCGGGATGACACCCATAGTGATCGGCCTCGGAAGCACTAAGAAGTGGCAGCTATCCCAGGGTTACCATTGTTGTTATTTGATAAGCCAGGCAATGGCACCTCTCTGCCCAGAACCTTCTGATTGCTTCCTACCTCACACAGAGTGAGAGCCGAGGTCCTAAACTAGGAGCTGAGCCTTCCTCTGCCGGCCCCCCACCCCACCCCCTGCCCCAGTCCTCTCTGCACCAACCACACGGGTCTCGGTGCTGTGCATCCAGCACAGCAGGCTAGCTCCCACCTCCACGCCTTTGTCTCTGATGTCCCTTCTCCCCGCGACACTCTTGTTGCGGTCATCCCATGGTTTGTTCCGTCCCTCCTTTGGAACTTTGCTCAAACGTCACCCTCAGTAAGACCTGCCTTGATCTGCCCGATCCCAGCTTGCCACACCCTTGTCCGGGTCCCAGACCTCCCCACCTGCCTTTCTGCTTTATTTGGTCCCACAGTGCTTTCTACCAGGGCCAGGCTCCAGGGCTTATTCTTCTGTCTGTTGCCTCTGTCTCCTCACTAGAACACCTGTCTTTGGTTCACCAGAGTGCCCCCAGAGCCTACATCCGTGCCCGGCATGGAGTTGGCGCTCAGCAAATATCTGTCATGCAGGAATGAATGATCCCTTCACTAAGGTCTTGGATCAAATGCCACATCTTCAGAGAGCCCCACTGCCACCACCTAAAGTAGCCCTCCTGTTCTCTCCCTCTCTATCCTCACTCAGATTTTTTTTTAAGAGTTTATTTATTTATTTGAGAGAGAGTGCAAGCAGTGTGAGGGGCAGAGGGAGAAGCAGACTCCCCACTGAGCAGGGAGCCCTATCCTTATTCTGCTTTGCTTTTCTTCCACAAACTTACCCACAGCTGGTGGATATATTTGTCTATTTGCTTATTGTCGACCTCCCCAGCTAGATATCAGCTCCTGGAGGGCAAGGGCGTAGTTCAGTTCACTGTATATCCCAAATGCCCATAATGGCACCAGGCTTAAAGTAAGCACAGGATACATATTTACTGAAAGTCCGTGTTATCATCATTGTTTCCCATCATTATTAATGGTGGTATTGGAAAGCAGAAGGTAAGGAGGAATTGCCCTGTGGGGAATTGATGAGGGCAGGAGGAAGGTCTTCAGGCAGGACATCCTAATGCATTTCCAGTGGAAACTACAAGAGGGAACAAGGATCCTCACCCCGCCCCCCCACCCCCAGCCTGGACTATTCACTACCCCCAGCACTCTGGGCACCAGAAGCATGGACTCCAGCACAAGCAGTACCCAGAGAGTTTTCTTTTCTCTCCTCCCGAAGTCCCTGGAGCAGCACACACTGGTGCTCTATAAATACTTGTGAACTGAATGTGCAGGAACTTCCTGGAGCTTTAGAAGGAGCAGTATTAACACCAACATCCGGTCCGTCTGTTCCTGGACATGTAACAAGCAACACTTTATTTTCAAAGTGGATCTCAGCAGCCGAGGCAAGCTCTGGGGTCTTCCGCCCAAGAGAGGAGAGCAAAGAAGCAGAGATCAGACACCAGAACCACATTGCCTGGTCCAAACCCTAGATCCACTGCCTACTTGGGTAACCTCTCTGCCTCAGTTTCCTCATCTGTAAAATAAGGATAATTGTAATAATTCATAAGGTTGTTATGTGAGAATATATATAATATACGTACATATTTAACACATATATAATAGATAAATATTTCTGTGTGTATATGTGTATACACACACACACATTTTTTTTAACAGTTCCTGGTATATGCCAAGAACTGGGAAGGTTTGAGAATTCACCCTACTTGTAAGCTCATAAGTTACCCCACCACCCTTTCGTAAATGTTGGCAGATGATGCAAGATTCTGGTCAGAGGCAAAGGATGAAGGACTTTATTGCTCTCATCAATAGCAACGGCCAGAGTATCAGCATTTGTGCCAGTTTCCTGAGCCCGATTCTCATGGATCCAGGCAAAGATGATGCCCTCACGTACAGTGGGTTGTATTATAGGAGCTGAGCCCTGAGCTTAGGGAGCCAAATATTTTATCATGGGCAGTAAGCATTGCTCTTTGCTTCAGTGGGAGATACTATCTCTATCCTTCAAGGATCTTTGCTAACCAACATCTCTGAAAAGATAATCTGGAACAAAGAGTCAGGACCCCTGCTTATGGGATGTACGGCAATATAAGAGATCCCTGAGAACTGTCTCCCAAGAGCATGTGGTCAGAACTACTAGAATTACTAATAGTAAGAATACTATGGAAAAATGGAAAATGTAACTTCATTTCTTTTGGTGACTCTGAGATGGTTAGAAATTATAACAAAGCAAACCAAGACAGGGACTAAAGAAAAGTTACAAAGACTAATGGCAAGTCATGGCATATGAGTTAACATTCAGTGACTAGACTACCAAATGCTCTTCACAAATGGATTTCTGGGGGGAAAAAAACTGCTGTCAGCAATTGATTGTGATCTTGGGCAAATGAGTTTGCAATTTCATGCTGAATAATCTATCACTCCGTATCTTGGAAACTCAGGCACTCAATCTTTTTTGACAGGCAGCATGTATATTCTATTGCCAGGAAGGAAGGCGGTTGTCAAATTCCTAATTTTTCTCTGTGAAAAATTAACATTTAACTCAAATATAAGATCTGGAGGAACACATAAGACCTTAATTACATAGCACAATCCATGATTTGTGCTAATTAATAAGCTGATGAAAAATTCATTGGAATTCAGAGAAGAATCAAGGGGAAAAAATTGGCCAGTGTGAACACTGAGTTTCTATAAAATGTTTAAGTCTTTCCAAATGGGCAGCCACTCCTCTGTCATAATTATAATTTAATCATTCACATGATTATTTCATTTCGTCAGACTTTACACATCAAAATCTATGCAGAGAGAGTATTTCTTTAAACTTTGTGATTTCGAACAGTTATAAGAGCATGTTAGAGATTTTTGAAGAAGGCCGGCTCGTCTACCTGAAATATCAATTTTTTTAAAGATGTGAGAGAGGACATCTGTTTGAATCCTGGCTTTGCCATTCACTAGCTGTGACCTCCAGCAAGTTCTGTGAGCTCTTTGAGCCTGTTCCCCCTATGCAAATGGAGATGATAATGATGCATGGGGTTGTGGTGAAGGTGAATGGTTATTGCTGTGAATTAATCATATGCCTCCTCCCCTCCAGAATCTTAACCAAACCAGACCAGGAACCAGATGGAGATTGAAATGCAGCAACTGGCTTGTTATCAATACAGCTGGACTGGTTGATGAGATAGTACTTAGGCAGAAAATGGGCTCCCTGCATCCACCCTCCCCACCCTGGGACCTGGCTCTGAGTGACACCAGGCAGCCCCAGGGAGGATGCCAGGCTGTCCCACATCCTTTGAAGAGCAGGAAAGAGAGCAGCCAGTGAGAGGCCTGCTGTTTTCTGTCCTTCATGTGGTATGTTCTGGCTTCTTAAACACTGCTTGATGCGTTCAATTACATCCACTTATCCATTTATCCCACAAGTAATTATAGAGAGTATATGACTTGTCAAGGGTACTTTTTGCAAACTATTTGCAAACTAAATCATGAGCCAGGCTTTCGTGCCTGCCTTCATGCAGCTTATAATCTTGAGTGCAGATGGACATGGGATCAAACCACTGCAGTTTTTCTTCAGGAATGAGGAGTGGAGATTATACAAGAAAAATATTTGTAAAACATTTACCAAAAGTACCTGGCCCATACTAAGCAATCTTAACTACTGGTGGCTACTACTATCACTACTTACTATTATGAACCAACTTTGTGATTTTGCATATCACAATACCACTTGGTCTATTAATAATTATTTCTTAAAATCAGCTTCACCAGCCCCCCAAGCAAGTGTCTGTGAAATGACAGGGCGGAAGGGCTAGTTCTGTTTCTATAATACACATGAAAATAAAATATGCAATTATTCAGATAAAACCTGATCATCTGAAGACCTGCCACAATCATTTCCTCTCCCAGCACACCTGGAGAGACGCTGTTTCACGAAAGGCTTCAGTCTCCTTCCGTCTGCCGGCAGAAGTTAAACTGCACGAAGGCAGGCATCAAAGCCTGGTTTATTTTTTAGTGTTGCAAATCGTTTGCAAGTACCCTCGACAAGCAGTTTGCCCTCAATAATTGTTTGTGGGGAATGAATGAATGGATGTAACTGAATGCATCATCCGATGTTCAGGAAGCCAGAACATTCTAGATGAAGGACAGAAAATAAGAGGCAAATTAAGAATCGCAGTGAGCTGCCTTCTGCTTCTCCTAGCCTCTGCCTCTCGGATAACTGACCTGACCTGCCCTCCCAATTTTCTCTCTCCCCTTTCAACAAACCAACCTCCTGGCTTATTTGACAGCAAGTTGGATGGGGTTTAGGATGGAATGAATCTTGTAGTTGTAATGAATCAGAAACTGGGCACAAAAATCAGATCTCAGCAACAGCAGAATCCTCTCACTGTTTAAAAAGCTCTCGTCCCTTAGGCTTGAACAGATTAGAGGCTAATAATTTATGTTGAAATCCCACGAAGCCCTCCACAAAGTCCTATTGCTGGTCCCTGCCTTTTGACTGGCGGATATGAAAACAGGGACTGATTTGAAAACCTAAGGCTATTTAGCTAGAGCAGCATTAATTTCTCCATTAGAAACTGAGAAATGAGAGGGTAGGGAGGCCCCAGACAACCACAAAGAAACAGATGTTGCCAGTGGTAGGCCACGCCTTTTTCCAAATAGGAAACTCACACCAGCTCTTGCAGCTTGAGTTAGCTCTCTGAGCCTCCCCGACCTCAAATTGGCAACAATAATTTTTTTCCGTGCTAGTTAAAATGCCCTTAAGCTACAGTCATTAGATTTGCTGGACAGCGGCATCATTCTGATGTTATCGGCTCTGTCTTCCTGTTTTCATGAATAATGTATAAGAAGGAGCTGTTAGAAATGGACTCTTCCATGGCTGACGGTATCGCGACCAGACAGGTCCCTGAATCCTCAGTCATTTTATCTGCAGCACGAACAGATCTCCCTCGTCTGCCGGCTAACCCCTCGGCTGCCTGCCATGCTTGGAGAGCCTTCCAAAGACACCCTTTTGCCCCTTCTAATCTCGATAGTAAGGAAACAGGCAGCAGGGAGACAAGAAGAGGTGCCCACCACCTTCCTTCCTTTTCATTTTTGCTCCATGTCAGAGGAGCAGTGCGGGGGCTGCTGATTGCCAAGTTCATGGGTTTGATTCCTGGCCCTGCCTGACGTGGGCCAGCCCACCTTGCTCTGTCTGTATCCAGGTGCCTTCAGAGAAAGCGCTTCTCCTGGGGAGTGGGTGAGGGCTGGGGAGGCTAAGCTCTTTGCCTTTTCTTTTGTTTTCTTCTCTATTTCTCTGGGCTCGCATCTATCATATCTTTACAAAGAAAAGGCACATCTTTCAGCCCTGCCCCTTCACTCATTCATTCAACATATTTTTATTATCTGCGAGGCTCCAGTGGAGGAGGCATGCGGTAATCAAGGATTATAGAAATGAATAGCAAATGTGTACAAAGAAGAGCATCCATTGTGGGTGTATAATAGAGGGCAGCAGCCGAGTCAGGGAAGGCGGTGAAGGGATGTGAGAGTGAACTAAGAGCTGAAAGACAGGGACCATAAGTCAGTGGATGTCATCCAGGCAGCAAGGACGGCATGTGCAAAGTCCCTGCGGCAGGAGGGGGCAGGGCTCCCATCAGAGGAAGTAGAGGGTGACCCAGGGGCCACAGGATAGTTTGTAAATAAGAGCCAGCACTTCTCCGCCGCCTTTGACATCTTATCCACTCATCTACTTTCTCCTTCCCGACAGTCTCCCTCTCCCTTGGAGTCCAAGAATTGCTCAGTTCTGGCTCTTCCCCGCCATCCTGGCTGTTCCTGCCCTTCCAGATTCGTCTATGATTGCCTCTTGAACTGCAGGCGTTAACTTAGAACTTTCCTACGCCTCTGTCCCCTGGTGTCAGGTGCGGTGCCTGTCATCTAGAAGGATCCCAATGAATGCAATGGTCATTTATTGTTCTGAGTCACAACTGAGAACTGGAAGGCATTCTGAATACCCAGCATGGGAGTGGATAAACTGTTACACCCACACGCTGGAGGGTCGCACAGTCATTAAAAGTGATGTTTTGGGAAATGAATGATCTTGGACATTTCTCACGATATAACATGAACTTAAAAACAGAATATAAAATTCATCCTAAAGTATGATCTCAATTTATGTGGGAAAAAAAAGACCAGAAACAAATTCATCAACATATTGATAGGATATCTCTGTGGGTAGAATTATTCGTGGTTTTAATTTCCTTTTTTATACTGCTCCATCTTCCCCTTAAATGGGTTAACTAATTTAGTTCATAAATCATTTAAATCAGTTAATTTAATTGAACTAATAGTCAAGCACTTATTACATGCTAGGCATCACTAACAATTCAACGATGGGCAGAACACAAACATGGTCTCTGTCCTAGAGAATTGCTTTTATAAATTAAAAAAAATTTTTTTCAAAAAACAAGATGACTTAAAAACATCACTCTGAGAAAACCACTCAAAAGTGCTTTCTCCTGTGGATGTCAGTGGGGAAACTCCATTCAGCAGGACGTTGATATTACCAGCTCAGGGTGCCAAGGACTGAACCTTGATGAATGTCCATTTGTCATTGTGCCTGAGGCAAGATGCTGGGAACAAGGACTCCCTCCTGTCAACACCTATTACTCTGGAGTGGGAAACTCTGTACCACCGCCTTATAAAATTTAGCACCCCCTCCCTGGATGCTTGCAGTCACTTCATTCCAGCCCTCCCGTGGGGACGTTTCCAGGGATTTTCTTCCATTGCCATCAGGCCTCGAAGATTCGAGATGAAAATGCTGCCTCCTCCCACGTCTGAAGCCTGGCTCCACTACCTGATGCTTCCTAACCATACCCAAAGCAGGGGCTTGCGATCAAACCACAGCAAACGCTGCAGCCTGAGGGAGCAAGAAGACGGCAGGAGCCCAAGGGCTCCTGTAAACGGAGTCTGACCGTTTTCAGAAGGGAGATAACCGGCAAATGAGATATGGAAGACAGAGGCTTCCCTGAACCAAGGAAGAACTCTTTAGGGGTGAAGAGTTCTTTAATAAAAGCACAGCACCTGTATGAACCATTAAACTATCAAGTTCCATGTTTCTTGTCAAGTGAGATAAGATTTCTCTCTCCTGTGTTTCTCCTGCTCCTCTTCCAGCCCAGCAGTCTTGTCTCTTCCTGCTTCTCCAATATTCCATCTTAGTCTTGTCTGAAAGACAATTGTAGCTGAATCCCTGGGACCAGACAAAATTTAGGTCTCCTACCCCTCCACCATCTTGCTCCTCCCTCCCATTTGCTCTCCTTCTGGATCCTCCATAAGCCTTTCCAGTTCTGGCGCCCTGGGCCTACACCCCTGCATAGTGACAATCAGGTGACCACAGGCCCCGGGCGTCGCTGGTCCCTGACACAAGGTCCTACGGGCGCACTTCTGGTCCTGGGGCTGCCCTGGGACTAAGGGGGAAGAGCGGGTTCATCTTCTGTAAGGTTTCTCTTCCCCTGCTTCTCATCCTTCTCTCTCTTCTCTCACCTCTGTTCCCTAGCACTTCCTCCCCACCCACCCACCCACACACTCATACATACATCTCCAGGAAATGGCTGCGAGAGTAAAACTTCTCTCTCCTCCCACTGATGCCCATGGCTCTCCTTGCCTGAATGATGGCCCAGATTCACTGATGAGTCCCAGCTTGATGACTGATTGCCTTTTAGCCACTTGACTGGCACAGGATCATTTGAAACTGCCTTATGTGTTATTTTTGGGTAGGCTGTGTGGTGGGTGTAAAAATTCCATTTTCTTCCTACTACAGTATTGTAAGGGAAAGGACCCATGATTTGGAGCCAGAGTGTCTGAGTTCAAATCCTGATTCCCTCATTCACGGGCTATGTGATCTTGGGAAAGTCATTTAACTTCTCTGCTCCTCAGTTTCCTTATCTGTAAAATGGGGATCGTAGCACAGAATTTGTATAAAGATGAAATGAATATATATAAAGTGCTTAGAGTAGAGCCTGGCACATGGTAAGGGTTGTAAAAATGTGGGCCTATTTTATGAGTAATAAATAGTCTTCCCTTCTATGAACTGCCATTGGGAGAAGTTCTAACCCTGTACCCTGGATCTGATAATATTAGTCATATTCCTTTTATCCACTCCTTATTACTCTCATGTAAGTGCCAGGCACTCCACTGAGCCTTAGAGACACAAGAAAATAAGAAAGTGACTTTTCAAAAGTCACCTTTCAAAAAGCTTCCTATCCCTAGTTGATTTGGAATTTAAGGTTAGATTAAATAAATATCATATGACAATTGTTTAAATAATTACAAGGTTAAATTAAGCAAACATCATATGATAATTGTTTAAATAAGCAGGAGGCTTATGGAGAAAAAAGCATTGCATTATCCTAGATTCAGTCCACCAGATTCAGTCTCCCAAAGAGTTACAGACAAACTGCCATCTTGAAAGGTACCCCTACTATGTGAACTTACGACCAGAAGAGTGGGAGCCAGCAGAGACTAGCGGAGGCTATCACAAGAGGATAATCAAGAGTATGTGGGTCACGCACACACACCCCCACCCTGTTTGAGGGAACACAGGCTGGGGTTGGGACTGGGGGTGGGGAGGAATAGGTCCCGGATTCAGAGCAGTGGGGATCTATGCATTTCTGTTTCTTTGTGTGATTTAAAGTTAATTGAATTCACTGTGCCTCAGTTTCCCTATTATAATGGAAGCATGCTACACCTCTCATTTGTACTGAAGTACTTTATAATGATCAGGGTGACATGCCGTATCTGTTAGGTGGTCATGCTGCTTGAATGCAGAATCTGAGGGGGGTCTACTAGAATTATAGCAGGGCTTGCCAACTCCAGGGGCAGCTGCGAATCCTTCTGCAATCGATATCTCCACCAACAACCAGGGATGTGTTAATTAGCATATTGAATATCAGAATTTGTTTTTTATTGCTGAAATTAGTGACTTATTAATTTGCATAATGCATGTTAGAAACAACTCTCATCAAAGACAGTCAAGACGTGGGCACCTGGGTGGCTCAGACGGTTAAGCGTCTGCCTTCGGCTCAGGTCATGATCCCAGGGTCCTGGGATCGAGTCCCGCATCGGGCTCCCTGCTCCTCGGGAGCTGCTTCTCCCTCTGCCTCTCTCTCTCTCTCTCTCTCTCTGTCTGTCATGAATAAATAAATAAAATCTTTAAAAAAAAAAAAAAGACAGTCAAGGCGTGTGATTGGGCTAAAATGGTTCAGAGACAGCCCCAGCCCCATCTCCTACTCCCCCCACATACCTGGAACGATTAGGGAATGAGAATCCAGCCAGGCCCTAAGACCTATACAGTTGGGATAGCAACTGAGGCTTGACCCCGAGTCAGTTTCTGGCCAGTGGCAGAGGGGATTTCTGATGGCACCGAGCCTGCTGGGGGTCCAGCATCGTGCCTCAGAAACCAAAAAGGATGGGGAGCTGGAACTTCATCAGGATTATGTCGTCGAGGTTTTATGCCTGGGTGGCTAAAGAAATTCTGTCTAAAAGTGGAAGCGTGGCAGAATTTTGCTTGAAGCTTGCCTCAGTTCAGCCAGGACGTGGGGTTTGGGGGAAGAGCCAACATCACCACCTGGGGCTCTCTCTCGTGACTGCTAGTCACTGTCCAGAGAAGACACTAGTGCTGTGCCTGACCAAATTGGCCTAGGTCTGTTCCCAAGAAGGGAGTGGGGTGGGCTACGTGGGCTCCAGGGCCCTGCCCAGATAACCTCTTTGATTTTCTGGGGCTTCTCTCCCCAGCCATCCTTGACGGGTGGGTCCTGAAAGGCTGATGGGTGGGTCAGCACTTGGCAGCGGTGGCTGGAGTGTCTAGAGGGCTGGTGGTGAAGGAAGGCTCTCAGTGGTTTTCATCAGGTGTACATATGCTTTCCATTTCCTCCTGGCTGTTCCCAAGGGTCCAAGGAAGGGCCTCACTCTCCTTGCTACCATGAGTAGGTCCCCTCCAGCACTTCCCTACTCCAGCTTTACCTAGAGAGCGGCTCCCATCAGTGTTTCCCAGTCTCCAGGCTGAATCAGAGGGAGGGGATGGGGCAGGCCAGAAAGAATACAGACATGTCTGAGCTTTCCCTGGGCCTTCCGGCGCAAATGCTGCTCTCAGACTGAAATCCGGCCACAGAACGGAAACGGTCAACCTCTGTCGACTGCTCAGAAGGCCTAGAACAGAGCTGTCGACAGAACTTTCTACAGCAATGAGCACGTTCTCTATCAGACGGGCCAATATGGCAGCCGCTCCCCACCCGTAGCTGTTGAGCATTAGAAATGTGACTAGTGTGGCCAAGGAACTGAATTTCAAATTTTATTTCATTGTAATTAAACTAATTAGCCACATGTGGCCAATGGCTACTGTATTGGACAGCACAAGCCTGGAGCCTGGCCGCTCTCCCCAGCCCTCAGGACTTTGTCTCAGGCCTGAATCAGACTGATCTACTGCCAGCCTCATTCTCCTAATCTCTTGTCACGAGTGGACTCGCCTGGCTCTCTCTCCGTACTTCAACTCTCCAGAGTGTTCTGGTTTGGATACTTAAAAGGAAGGAACCCAGTGCTTTCCGAACATTCTCACAGCAGGGACAGACACGAGATTAGGCCTCCAGGACGTGGAAGAGTTAAGGATATACGGGACTAACAGAATGCACTATTTGGCACCAATGAATCTCGTGGTGGGTGTTATTAGAGTAATAGCTGCAACGCATTGCACCCCACTCGTATATACGTATGAGTGTGTCATTACAGTGCATCCTGCATGCAAGGCAAGGAGAGCAAGAATTAGACTCCCCATTTCAAGGATAAGAAAACTGAAGGTCAGTTCAGCTGAGGGGATCACACAGCAGGTAATGAGAGAGCTGCGACCAGAACCAGCTGTTCCAACTCATAACTCCTCACCACTAGGATATCTGCATCAGCCCTGCTTAGAGACGGAACATGGATGGGAGAAGAGAGAAGACAATCACCCCAACAGAATGACAGTGTCTTAAATGGGGCCCTTTTGTTTTACACCCAAAGAGAGCCACACTGGATACCCCATATATTGTTTCATTCTCTAGCACTGTAGAAGCCCACATGAGTTCAGGCAATTTAGGTGGGGATCTGCTTTCCAGAGCCCCGAGAGAGTCGTCTTGATCCCTCTTGCATTCTTACTGTTTTCTTAGGGATCTTATTAATGAATCTCTTCCTAGCGGATTCTCTACCCTTTGCACAACTCCAGAGGGTGCCTTCATATAAGATACAATATGCAACACAGTCATTTTGCTCTAATGGACTTTATTCCTGCATTGGACAAACTAGATTTCTTTCCTTCCACTTCAGTTCATTTTCCCATTATTTTTCTTGGGTGTTTTAATGAAGCACGTATTAGGCTAAGGGTTCACAACCTTGGCTGTTTATCTGAATTTGTGGTGCTTTTTAAAAAAACACAAGGTTTCACCCCTTGAGAAGCTGGGGTTGGGTTGGGCATCTGCTTTTTCTCAAAGTTCCCCCAGATGATCCCAATGCTGAGAACTGAGACTCCTAGAACACTGGACTGGTAATCAGGACACTCAAGTTTCCCACACGCTAGCCTCCCTGAGCCTGTTTCCTATTCTGTAAAATGAAGAGGTCTGTCCTACTTTTATTAGCTTTAAGCCTGAGAGCTTGTACGAAAGAATTTTGATAAGTAATCTGCGTATTTACTCTGGTAGGGAGCTCGTGGCCAGCAGTCAGGCCCCACCTGCAAAGAGGCCAGGCGTTCAGTCAACTGGTGACATTTCCACATGGGTGCTCATGGCTTGCTTGCCTCCATCACACCATGCTAAAATTGGGCAGAGGGTGGGTGGAGCTCAAAATACTTTAACTAGAGTGTAATTGTGTGGGCAGCTTCCACTTTCGCTAGGTAATTCTGGACAAATGGAAGCTCGCCTGCAGGAAGTTATATTTATTTCCAAAATAGCTGGTGAGAGCCCCCAGGAATTTTAGACATTCATTTCAGTTTTATCTGTTTTGAGACCTTTAGGCCATAGGATTAGAAAGCTCCAGGCATGAATCAGAAGGCAGAAATACACAGTTATTTATGCCCAACCTCAGAGCTAATGCTCAGGGTAAACCCACGGCCATTTGATGTGGGAACATTTTAATCTGAGAAATCAAATACAGGACAGATACTACCCCCTTACTCTTCATTTCCAGTAACACACACACACACACACACACACACACACACACACACACACACTAAATGCCCAGAATTAGACTGCTATTAAACCCTAGCTATATACAAATTACAGATTACATAATACTCAAAAACGCTGACAGTACTTTCTTTTGAAACTTCATGGTTTTACCTCTGACAAACAGATCTGAGTCATTTCCATTAATTACATTTTGTGTATTCAGTGTATCACAAATTATCCATAGCAGGAAAAGAAATGCATTAAGGATTTTGCATTGATAAAGATACTGGGAAGAGGAAGTCAAGCTTTTGATGGTCCTGACGCAACTCTCAAACTTCTTATGTAGCAAATTCAGATTCTTTCCGCTAAGACAGACATTTTCAAACTATAGCTTCTACCAAAATTACTATGAGAAATAGTTGTCAGGATCCTATCCCAGACCTAGAGAACCAGAAACTATTGGATGGGGGCTGAGTCATCTGCATTTTAAACAAGTGTTAAAACCCAGTCACCCAGTATGCCTGCAAGGGGCTGTTCAGAAGTATCAAAGTAAGATAGGGTAAATAAACCATGAGAAGTCACAATCCCCATCTGAGCACCTCTGGAACTCCTTTTGCTAAAGACTGCTGGCATGAGAGGGACCCCAGAGATCACCTCCCTGTCTTCCTGATAGATCATAGGTTGGGTACCACTGAAGCACATTAGAACTCTGGATTTCTGACAGGATTGCCCAATACAGTTGTTCAAGTTGAGCGCTGCACAAGAGGACCACATCTAGCAGACCATCATTTATAGCAAAGGCATTTGATTTGTATATTTATTACTACACTTTTCTGGCAGATGGCACTATGTGTCCTGTTCCAACAAATCAACCCATAACAATTTTCCAGCAGATACAGGCAAAGTGTCTTGAAGAAAGGGAGGGGGTTGTGCTTTTGTAATTCATACATATGTGCAGTTTGGGCTAGCCCCAACCCAGTTCTAGTTCCTATCAAACTGGCTTCTTCCCTGAGCATCCCTGGCCTGGGGGGAAAGGCCGCTTCTGCCTCTGGGAGGGCGAAGTGAGCGGCAGCCTGGCTTTCACACCCCGGGAGCCCCTCCACCCGCTCCCAGGGCAGGCTCCCTGAGCACTGCTGGCCAGAGCATAAAAGCGAAGCAAGCAGTCTGGCTTCTTACTGGTCAGTCTCCATGTGTGGCCAGTTTTTCTCGAGCTACCCTGCAAGAGCAGAAGACCTCACCTCTTATCTTTCCTTCCTTCCCCGAGTTCTGCTTGGGTTATGCCTGTGATATAAAAAGACCCATTCTTGGACCCTTTTTCAGTTTTTCCTTTCCTTCACATCTGGCCTTTACCTTCAAGACATCCAGGCCATTCCTGTATCTTACCTGGGTATCCAAACCCTCCCTGTTCAGGGATTTTAGGGTACTGTTGATTACCCCAAAACTTTGAGGTTTGGGCCTATACTTCCCGCCTCCCAAGGATGTATCAAAAAGGCAGTTTTGTTCTTTTTTAAGATTTATTTATTTATTTTAGAGAGAGAGAGCACACACTCGTGTGAGTGGGCAGGGGGAGGATCTTCAAGCAGACTCCCCACTGAGCAAGGATCTGCACACGAGGCTCAATCTCATGACCCATGTGATCATGACCTGAGCCAAAACCAAGAGTCAGGCCCTTAACTGACTGAGCCACCCAGATGCCCCCAAAAGGAAGTGTTTCTTAGTGAGAAGTTGATGGACCCTCAAATTCTATCTTGCCCCTGCCCCTCCACTTTCACACGCCAGCTGCCATCAGGGTAACCTCCCTTTCCGTCTCATCTTCACACCTCTCTTTGTAAGCCGGAGCAGAATGAGGAAGTACATGCTGGTAGGGCTAATTTAAAATTCTCTGAAGGGGGGACACACAACTCCTGGGATCCACGTGGATGCCATGCTGGCTGGAGGGAAACTTGCCTACAACAGGAACCCTGCTACGCTCATTTATTCCATGTGTGCACAACAGGGACACTGATCATTCATTCACTGAGCATCTCTATGTGCGGGGCATTCGGCTAGGAGTCGAGGATAAATCGGTAACACAACCGGTCCCTGCCTGCAGGTAGTGAACAGTCTAGAGGTAGAGACACTCCACAGACGGGTAAACGAAGAATGCCACAAGCAATTACACACTGCATGAAATGCTCTAAAGGAAACAAACCCTGTGCTGGAAGAGGGGATCATAGGAAGGGACCTACTTTAGACTGAGCAAGGGAAGGCTTGTCTGAGCAGAGGCTGGGAGATCTGAAGAATGGGAGAACCAGGAAGCTTGTTCCAGCACCAAGGACAGTAATACAGAGACTGAGAACGGAGCACCTCCAGGACATAAGTTTCTGTCCTTCTTTTTTCCCTCCTCGGGTTTCTCTCCATCCTGGCTCCTTTGTGATTTCTTCTTTTTTTTTTTTTTTAAGATTTAATTTACTTATTTGATAGAGAGAGACACAAGGAGAGAGGGAACACAAGCAGGGGGAGTGGGAGAGGGAGAAGCAGGCTTCCCACGGAGCAGGGAGCCTGATGCGGGGCTCGATCCCAGGACCCTGGGATCATGACCTGAGCCGAAGGCAGACGCTTAACGACTGAGCCACCCAGGTGCCCTGTGACTTCTAGTAAAGCATGAAAGCGCCATTCTCGGCAAATATAATAATGAACACCTGTTACGGGCCCGTGGCGATTCTAAGCGTGTTCCATGCATTAACTCAGTTAATCCTCTCAACAACCCCATGATGGAGGTGCTGTGCATGTCCCCACTTTACAGATGAGGAAACTACATGAGTCAGTATGCAAGAATTGTCAGTATTAATATTAAAATTAGTAATTTATTCAACCATGACATATTGAGCATTGTCAGGTTCCTGGAAGACTTCACTTTATTCATTTCTGACCTTTTTGCTGCCCAGTTAGATCCTCCCTCCTGGGCTCTCTTCTGTGTGACTTGCAAATTTCAAGCTTGTTTTTAAAATCCATTGTTCAAGTTATTGGTGGGAAATCTTTTTACACATT
Organism: Neomonachus schauinslandi; assembly: GCF_002201575.2. Taxonomy (NCBI): domain Eukaryota; kingdom Metazoa; phylum Chordata; class Mammalia; order Carnivora; family Phocidae; genus Neomonachus; species Neomonachus schauinslandi. Next base: position 26,554,966 of record NC_058407.1, on the reverse strand, counting down.
GCTGATCAGGTTTTACAGAAAAAAATCATTTGCTGGATCCTCCCTAGCTGGCTGTACCTCTTTGAGTTCTAGCCAATTCTGTAAATGCTTTTTGAAAACCTATAATTGTCCAGCATGACCCTGGATGCCAGGATCAGATCTAGAAATTTTAAACCAAGGAAAGAAACACACACACACACACACACAAATAGCTGTAATAGAATAAGATCTATGCCCTCCTTGTCTTATCATTGAAAACCAAATACAAATAAGGAAGTGACTCTGTGGCTGCTGACTGGGAAAAATATGACCGACGGTCAAGTAGACAACTGCCCAGCAGGTATGTTCTCAATCTTAGTTCACTTTCTTGTTGTATAAATACTAAATATGTAGCTGGTCAAAAGACTTTTCAACATGAAGAGGTAACAACTCCGTATTTTGGAATGTGTTGCCCTTATTAATCTGATTTGTCTGAGAATTGCTCCCCAGCCCCAAGCCACCTCGTTTTCTCCTAATTATCTACTGTGTAGATATAGATTTAGATGTCAAATAGTTTTACCTTTTAAAAAAAAATCACAGGTACAGAAGCTAAACTTTGAAGACACACCTAATAAGTGAAATAGTAATTGTTGAAGAATTGGTGCCTGGTGGGCTTCTTTCTAAGTTGAGAAGGAACTTCATTTTTGCAACAATAAAATAGTGATCTGCCCTTCCCAACAGTGTTGGGACACTTCCCCTTGAGCTCCCCTCCCCTCTCATTTAGGTAAGTCCTGAAATAAACAGGAAAGGGGAACTATGAATCAGCCCAGGCAATTATTACAGTTTTTTTTATTTGCAAAAAAAAAAAAAAAAAAAAAAGAGAGAGAGAGAGAGAGAGAGAAAGAAAAATTACAGGAGTTTCTCATTTGTATTGTAATGGGCACAAAATTCCCCTTCCAAGGGGACCTGGGCTCCTTCTGGATCCATTTTCAGAGTGACCTCATGCAATGGGCAAACTCTTCTCTAGGGGGATAGCGTGAATGTCTGCTCCCTGAGCCATTTTCTATCTCTGAAATGTCCACATTTGATGAGGCAAGAATACCACAGAGGATGTAAAGGACCAAACAGCTACTAAATCAGCGGAAAACACAGTAACCCTCGCATTACAGAACCACGTTCCAAGGACAGTTCATGGGGGTGGATTTTAAAAAGTCTTTTCCAACTAGCATCCTGATAGGGCCCTATCCCCCTTTCTGTTGTTGAATCACTCTATCTAAGAACCAATTTTTTTTTAAGGAGCAGAATACAAATTATAATGTAATGACTCGAATAGGTGGGAAATGACATCCTAGACCCGTGTCCACGGATGGCAGGGAAACACATGCTGACCCTGGTTTTTGGTTTGGTCACCTGTGGTAGAGGGACCTTGGGACAATAGTTTTTAATCCAGATCTGTGAACTTGGATGGCAAAACGAAATTACATCTTCATTTTCCCTAACTGCAATGTAACGTTTCCTTTCATTATGAATGTAGGCAAAAATTAGAATAGTAATAGGAGCACCTATGACTGTCACCAAGAGAAACCACAGATTTTTTTTTCAAATCCCATGACAACTATTGCAGATCTCTGGATTTAGACTTATCCCTACTTCAGGTCATGACTAAATATTAGAGCTGCTATTAGGTCTGTTATTTACAATAATACTAAAGAAGCACATCTGTTACCATGTCATCATGTTATTATTTTGTAACAATATTTCAACATAGTCAGCTTCCTTTGTAATTCTATGTATTTTGTTTCTTTTAACTTTTTAGAAAAGTATTTAAAAATTGGGGTGCCTGGGTGTCTCAGTTGGTTAAGCCTCAGACTCTTGATTTTGGCTCAGGTCATGGTCTCATGGGTCATGAGATCAAGCCCTACATGGAGCTCTGTGCTGGGCATAGAGCCTACTTGATTCTCTCTCTCCCTCTCCGTCTCCCCCCACCCCACTCCTGTGTGCTTTCTCTCTAAAAAAAAAAGAAGTTTAAAAATTGGAGCACCTGGGTGGCTCAGTCGTTGAGTGTCTGCCTTTGGCTCAGGTCATGGTCCCAGGGTCCTGGGATCGAGCCCCGCATCGGGCTCCCTGCTCTGCGGGAGGCCTGCTTCTCCCTCTCCCACTCCCTCTGCTTGTGTTCCCTCTCTCGCTGTGTCTCTCTCTGTCAAATAAATAAAATCTTAAAAAAAAAAGAAGTTTAAAAATTGAAAAACATTCTGAGACGTATCTATAGATTTCAGCAGACTGTCAAAGATGTCCATGCCCCCATGCCCCTCCCTGCCAAAAAAAAGGTTAAGAACCTCTTAGGAGACTCTCAGTATTGTCCCCATTGCTTTAGGAGACTTCATATTGCCCCATTGCAGAAACCCAGCTTCCATGCAGTGAGGGGCCTATAAAATCAATCATTTAGTGCATTTCACTGTGTCTTTCACATGGTTTTGGCTACCACTTCTCCAATAACACACCTCAACAAAAACCTCAAATGCAGTACCGTTGTGAAATACAGAACCATGTGATCTTCAAATCACTGGTTAAAACTGCATCAGCTTTCAGCTATTCAAGAGCTGACTGTCTGAGCTGTGAATGGCCGAGGCCCCCTTTTCTCCCTGGTTTCCTCTTTGGCTGTTTACCATGTGGTTCTTTTACGATGGGTCACAGGTGCACTGGCAGATAGGCATGCACCCAGGGGAAATGGTGTTCAAATGTGACAATTTTCCTACATCCCTAAGAAGTTGTGGATGGGTGGAGGTTGAAAGTGTTGATTAAATTAAGATTTGGGATTACCTGCGGATTTTAATTCCCAAGCCATTCCTGTCCCAGGCACCACCGTCTCTC